>NC_051154.1:16753839-16771339 GCF_013339745.2 Dermacentor silvarum | reverse complement strand
CTGAGTGTACAAAATGAGTGTATAAAATAAAAAACATGAATGTCCAATTGAACGCCGCATGCGGTCCTTCGAGTTATATGAACTTTTCGCGGGCAAGCAAGCGCGTTGAGACGCTTGGCGCGTTTTGATTTGGCCTTACCGAGGCGCAGTTAGCGGAAAAAACCATTTCACCAAAGGGACTATAACGCTTTCGCATTCCCACGCGTGAGCAGTCTGAAGTGTCGGTGCCGAAATTTTTTTACCTGTGTGAGTATGGTTATAGAAAGTTTTTTCCTTGCAAAACTCAGATTGCGAGTTCACACATGAGTTCGTACAATTCATGGACAATTATCTGCAAATCAACGACATCTTCTTGGACTTTCGATGCCATTTGATTGTGTGGATCATACTTTGCTGCTAACTAAGCTGTCAGCCCTCGTTGTCCCTCCCAACCTAATCTCTTGGTTTCGTCATTTTCTTGCAGGCCGCAAGCGATTCGCTATACCACTAATAACCATCATTCTCCCCTGACTAGTGTGACGTCAGGTGTCCCACAAGACGCTGAACTATGAGAACTGCTCTTCCTGATGTAAATAAATTCCCTCCCGTCAAACATAAAACTATACTAAGGTTGTCTGCATATGACTCCGTCTGTCGTTCACAAACCGTACGAGCTCGGCAAAATGATTTAGATACCTTCGGCACCACGTACAAGACAATGTCGTTCTCTCGCCAAGCACATTGTCTTACATAACAGCTATAAAATCAACTCAATTGCTGACGAATCGACGTCATGTTATGAATACCTTCGAGCGCATCTGGCATCGTTGCTGTCATAGGCACTGCACACCAAAACCATCCGCGCTAATGCTTCACGCACACTTGGGTATCTTTGGCACAACCTAAAAGCAGCATCCCCTGACATTACAGAACTTGCCTTTCTTACATTGGGTCGCCCTCAACTAAAATATGCATCTTTGATCTGGCACCCTTCTCAGGTATATCTAAGCACTGGTTTGGAAGCCATTAAAAATCGTGTCACCCGTTTTATTACCTCGCTATATTCGAACTACACCCGCTACACCAGCGTCACCTCATTAAAACAAACAATCGGCCTACCTTCGCTTAAGTCGCGCGGCATCACCCACAGTCACGTCATGTCCTGCTCAGACCGCTCCCGAGACCATCCCCTCGCTTTAAGCACAGTCACCCACACTCGCACGTATAAATTACCGCACCTTAGCGATGAACGCATTTCACGGCAAAGCTGCATTTGACTCGGATCTCGGGATTTCTTCGTCTCCGTCGACAGAACAATCGACAGAATACCGTCCCACGAATTGAAGCGAAATGTGCTCTGGAATTACGCATGCAATACAGACCGCAGTATTCGCTTCAATAATGCATAGGAGAAAACAAGTGTCAAAACCACCTGATAGATGACAATGCGCGTTCGAACGTTCGAACAGTGCGAAGTACGCAGCGTTCGCTGCATGTGTTTCCTGGTAAAGATTATGGTTGCATAAGCTGCAGTTGCCGGGAAGCGACTACTGTAGCATACGAAGCAGGGAGTGACGTCGCTACACTTTCATATGTGAAAGAACAACCAGCCTAGCAAGTGATTTCATTTGTGCTGTGATAGCGCTATGGGAAGGCCACGCATAGTTAGGACTCACGAAGTGCAGTCTGAATACGATGAGCGGCGACGCAAACAGCAACGTCAATATGCACAACGGCGTCGTGCTAAGGCTAGGCAGCACGCAGCGGTTCCTGCCCAAAGCAAGCCACGCACAGTAAGAACGCCTGAAGAACACAGAGCAGTCATCAATATCGTGTCGGTACAGTGCATTTAATCGCTCAAGGCTACGTCACATAGGTCTATCGGATCAGGTGATACCACAGCTTATCACAGTGTGGATTGGAGCCCCCCCCCCCCCCTTTTTTTTTTCCAAATGCAATAGTAGGCTGGGATTCTTTGCCAGACGGCATTGTTACTTGCTTCGACTGCGAAGTTTTCCGTAAGAAACTAAACAGTCATTTCAAGTGAACATATGCACTTCTGCCTCACTTGACCACGCGTTCGCTACGCATATTGCTTTTTTTTACCAATGCATACCTTTTCACTTCTTTTTCCCCGAGTGTCATAAATCAACAGTTTGTTTCATACTATATATAGAACACTGTATTGATGCAATGTACTTTTTGTCTGTTGTTGTTCTATATAGTACGAACCTTTTCTGAACCATTGCAGTTTTGTTTTCTTAAGTTCTATTTTCTTTAAAGAATACCCCCCCCCCCCTTTCTATGTAGTGCCTCCGGGTTCTTAAGGTGATAATAAGTGAAATAAAGCCAGACCATGCTAAGTAAACCAATGGGCAGTGGCCGAGTTTATTACAAATGTTCCATGTTCTATAGCTGTACTTTCTCGCTGGGTCAAAAAAAAAAATTTCCAATGTAGCCCCTACAAGGCCGAGCTTAAAGGAGATAGTGTATATCTCTGCTTTGCAAGTTTTGCTTTGCGTAGAGTTAGTATTACAATAAAAAAACCAAGCCCGCGAAACAGTATCGAGGCTGCGCAGGCGAGCACAGTACCCATATAACGTGTCACATGAACAGCACGGCCATACACCTAACTGCACCGGAAAAGTTTGACTGAATCGGGTGACTCTGAGGGAAACACAAAGAATCGCATTGGGGTCGCCGAAAGATATTTTGCAGAAAGGTGGAAGCTCCACAGACCGCGAAAGATACTAACACTTGGTAGACAGTGGAATGGAAAGACGTAGCTGTATTCTGTCTTTAGCCAAGAAATTAATATAGTTTGTACGTTTGCATCGCTGTTAAACGCGTCTCTGTGTCATCTTCCTTAAACATTCACAACCCTATCCAGTATCAACAACTATAATAGCTGGAGGCGAGTGGGCTTCGCGAACAACGGCTAGCACAAGGACAGCTAGAGTGCGTCCGCCAATCAAGAAGGAGGGAGCGCTCTGTGACGGCGTCGACGGCCATCGACCGCGCTCTCCCAAATGAGGCCGTCACGGCCAGAAAATCACCGTTAGCGCAGGCCCTCATCTCATTAGCCGCAGGCAAATAGCAGCTTAACCGGAGCCCGGGACAGCGGCCGCCAATCTACAACGCCGGCTGGCTCCGTCCACGGACGAGCATTGCGGACAAATGGACGAGAAGAGGGGACACGCGAGACAGGCGCCTAATCCCGTTCGGAAGGGGCGCGGGAAAACGCGAGTTCTGCGACACCAAGACTCGCGACTGAATGCATGCGCGCGCACCGCCGGAGTACCTTTCAAGGCGTCTCTTGTTTCTCTGCCAGCACACTTCCGCCGAGTGAGGCGGGGCGAACGCTATGCGTATTCCCAGAAGGGTAACGCCACGCGCCTTCTACGTGCCCGCTAAAGTCCCTGGTACCTTTAGCTACACTTGCTGTTGTCGAAGCTGAATTCTAATCAAATATTCATTTCGACACCAAATCGACCAAATGTCGCAGACTTTCATCCGCAGAGTTCAGCTATACAAGGACTACACGAGTCGCCGTGGTGGCCTAGTGGCTTTGGTGTTGTGCACCTAAGCACGAGATCGCGGGATCAAATCCCTGCCACGGCGACCGCATTTCGATGGGGGCGAAATGCAAAAACGCTCGTCTACCATGCATTGCGTGCACATTAAAGAACCTCAAGTGGTCCAAATTAATCCGGAGTCCTTCGCTACGGCGTGCCTCATAATCAGATCATGGTTTTGGCACTTAAAATCCCAGAATTTAATTATTTTATTTATTTAATTATTATTTAATCAGAATTGAGGACTACCCGAAAAATTGACATCATAACGCCTAGCTAAAGCCCCTCCATACACATTTCTGAGGGGCATTAACGCTAACAGAAGCTGCACGTAACCGCTCTGGTCTCGCGCACCCCATGCCTGAGTGCGCACGTATGTGAATGTGACTGTGTCCAATGAGTGCACAAAAAAAAAATCAAAGCCCCTTTTTTAAATAAAGATGGTTGAAGGCGAAGCTTTCTCCCATTCAAACTGAATCAAAGTCAAAGTCCAAAGCCAACGAACCCACGAAATGCTGAGCCACCCGATGCGATGTATATGTGATTTGCTTTCTTGTTTAGGATTGTATTTTTTTGAACGTTGAAGTTGAATGAAGACATATTTCGTGAAGTTGCATGGCCATTATTTTAGATCATATAGCCGTTGACTACACGCACACACTTTCACGGACGACTCTACACTTGCACAGTATCGCCTTGTGATCGCTGTGGTAGATGGTGAAAGGCTCTGCTGTTGCCGATACACGGGATCGGCCTTACGGGCACGATTGCGCTCGCGCTTACGTTCGCGTACGGCAGCCTCTTCTGCCGTACGCTGCACCCGCGGCCTACCCATGGTGACGGCCGGGTATGCATTGCGTGGCGCACGTATTGCAATGCATATATACAGTTCGTCTGGGTAGCGTGGCGTTGCAGTTCCCATTGTTCTTATCGGTACAACTGCGAATGTAAACCATAGTGTTCTACGATACGTATGTCGTGCGCCGTTTTTCTATTGTGTGCGAAGATGCGCAGATAGTTCAATTGTGTTAGTTGGCTTTCCTGCAGTGCGTTTTCGGCGCTCACGGACGAATCATTGAGACATAGAAAGCTTCGCTTTAAAAGTGGAAGGCGAGCATTGGTGCTCGCCACCTTTCGGCGCACGTTCATCTCCCATTGCCTTCCTACCTACCTGTGCGCCGTATGCGATACATTTTGCCAGCATTGTAGTAGGTGAGCTGCATTGACAGCATCGAATGATCCAATACAACGTTTTATGGAACCATTAAAATAATAATAATAATAATAATAATTCATTTATTCACGTACATAAATAAAATGGTAGAAACCAGCCCGTGTAAGCTTGCAAAATGTAGCTTGTGGGCCGAGTTGGGCCGTCCAGCTTGATCACAACTCTTCACGTCTAAATTAACCATTGGATGATGAATTCTTATGAAACTTACAAAATAAATTATGAGATTTTACGTGCCAAAACCGCGATCTGATTATGAGGGACGTATTAGTGTGGGAACTCCGGACTAATTCGGACCACCTGCGGTTTTAACGTGCACCTAAATATATAAGTACACGGGTGCTTCCACCCCCCTCGAAATGTGGCTGCCGTGGCCGGGATTCGATCCCGCGACCTCGTGCTTAGCAGCCCAACACCATAGACACTAAGCAACCACGGCGGGTACTTATAACCCCTTCAGGCACGGCGTACACATTTGTGTACGCGACTTATTTTCGCAATTTCTCTGCAGTGGTGTCAAGGAATAGATCGCGAACATTAAGCTTATAGTAACTTGAAAATTCCGCTTACCTAATGCACCTCCATTTTATTTCTGAGTGCAATGTGTCACTATAGACGACCGCTTTGGTGAAGGCACTACCGTGTTTGACGGGCTGTTCGACGTGAAGCGGTTTGGTAGCAGCTGTGAAATAACTTTTTTTCCCTTTCTAGTAATGCTTGCAGCGAATAATTAAATTGTGTATGTAATTCGAGCGGTTTACTAAATTTATTTTATGAAGAAACGTAGTATGACTGACTGATCACTAAGCAGATATTCGATAACTCTATAATTATAATGAGTCATCATAATATGCACAAGGAGTCCTTCCACTACCTAGATTTGCTTTCAATGGAGCATGCAGTACCTTGGCATAAATATTTGTAAATTTCATACATTTCGCGTAAGTCTATCAAAATTCGTGACTGAAGGGGATAAAATCATCAGTACACATAATAGACAAACAGTACATGAGATACTTTCAAACAGCCAAGAACGTAACAGTAAGTTAAATACATTTTGCCGAGGAATAGGATACGATTCTAACAAATAGAATGTCATCCGTGCAACGGGCCTTACAACATTGTACAGCAGTTATTAAACTAGAGCAAAAGAAATGAGTGCAGAATGCATTGACAAATCAAAATTTCAGCACAGAATAACATAGATCTTTTTGTTTGTTTGTTTGGTTGTTTGTTTGTTTGTTTGCTTTACCGAAGTTTGTCAAAGTACAATTAAATTTTAATGTAGTAAAATAATAAGAAATAGAAAAATATCGGCTTCTTTTTCGGAAATTATCATAAACATGCGGTAAAACAAACTTGTCTATGTCACGTAGAAGGCGGGCTTTCTCATTAGTAATTTTACATCTATCCTGAAAATATTGACATGTGTACTTATTTATCTTTCACCGGTGACGGCTTTTCACCGGCTAACATATGTTAAACGTTATCGCTAGGCGCAGGACGCGCCTGCATGTATCGGAAGTTTCTTGAACGTTATCGCTGCTTCTATCCGTTGTCTGTTGTCACCGACTCTTATGTAATCTGATTGTATGAGCGACGCGAATTGTCTAGTACTTTCTGGAAGACACGCGGGCACCCGAGATTACTCTGGAACCTTCGGTATTACTCATTGGATTACTCGACTTGGGGCACGCCATCACCGTCAACAGTCACGGCCATCAGACTGCCGCTGTTTACGCAGGTTATCGCTTTGTTGGTCTTCGCGGCTGGCTGGTTTCTCGCAATCACCGACATCCCGGCATCACACCTTGGCTGGTCTGCACATGTTCTCCCTTCGTTCCCGTGCCTACCTGGAAAGTTCAGTACTTCAGCCCCTGCTTCATCGTGGGACTCCGGAACAAAACGCCTACCGCTGAGGTTGGTCATGAACAGTGACTTCAACTGGCAACAGTGTACCACCATGCGCGCGGGAGATACGCCACGCCTACAAAAGCCGCTGTCACTCTGGAACACGGTGTAAGATATATACTCTTTAGGTGGGGACACTCGCGAGGCGCGATCGACCAGATAAAGTAGCAACAGCGCGCGTCAATCGGTCAAGTGCCGGCAGCGGATACCTATCGGCGGTACGAGGCAACTTCAAGACAGAAAAGGTTTTATCTACAGTTGCTATAGCAACCGGGCGATTCGCGGGAAATCCGAAATGGTTGCGCGACGCGTGAAAGTAGGTCACCGTGGTGAGGGGCGCGAGGGAAGAGGGCATCGCCTTGACGGAGCAGATACGGCGGCGCAGAAGCGCCGGTTGCTATAGCAACATTAGATAAAACCTTTTCTGTCTTGAAGTTGCATCGTACCGCCGATAGGTATCCGCTGCCGGCACCTGACCGATCGGCGCGCGCCTTTGCTACTTTATCTGGTCGATCTCGCCTCGCAAGCAAGCCGAGAAGTGTCCCCACCTAAAGAGTATATATCTTACACCGTGCTCTGGAATCACTTGGGGCACGCCACCGCAACAGTCATGAGACTGCCGCTGTTTACGCAGGTTAGTTACTTGCCGAACGCTATTAGCGTTCACTTCAATGACCGATACTCATGTGTGGTGTCGTGCCCTCACCTCGGCCTGTTGCATTACCTATACGTCGATTATTATGTCATTCATTGTATTTATTATGCATCAACGTCCGCATTGCCAGTCTCTGACTTCTGCTCTCCTGCGACAATAACCCATCCCCTACCCTTGAAACTATAGCTGCTATAGCTAATGCCATTTCCCGCCTTGAACTTGGTCAAAACACAATGCTGGCTGAACTAACCCTCATTCGCGCGGAAAATGCCAACTTAAAAAATATAGTCGGCAGTCTCACCTCTCGAATTGACGTCCTTGAAAAAGTGTTTCAGACCGGTGAATCGGTACCAGATCATAACTCTAACTGTGCTATAGCCAAACTTACGTCTGCAGTGAAGGAATTAGCCACAAAGTGTGACGATTCTGAAAACCGCCAGCGCCGTTGCAATCTAATATTCTTTGGAATTCCAGATGTGGAACATGAGACATGGGCTGAATCAGAGTCGCGCGTCATATCTTTGTGTTCCGAAAAACTTTTCGTCGCACTTGATAGTGGAGCTGTTGAGCCTGCTCACCGGCTGGGCCGTTCTCAAAACGCAAAAAAACCGCCCTATAATAGTAAAATTTGCTGGCTCTAAAAATAAATCAAAAATCCTTGCGGCTGGATCCAACCTTAAGGGCTATCCTTTTCAAATCGGAGAAGATTATTCTTCTTGTGTTCGGCTAGCCCGGAATAAACTTTACCTGTTTGCTCGGGAATAGAACTGGGGCGGAATTCACTAAGCGAACTTACGAACAAATGTTGGCGTAAGAAAAATCTTACGAAAAAAGCGTATTCACAAAGCTAAAACTGTTCGTAACATCAGCAAGCTTGCGATGGCCGCCGCTGCAAAGACGAGCGCTGTAGTCGAAAAAATGCATCTATGTAATGGTAGCACAGGTGCGAACTTCAGTACTTCCGGCAATAGTAAGCGTACATCGATACACAAAACCTAAACAGCCGTCGCAGATGACCACTTAAGAAGAAATTTCTACGATAGGGCTGTAGCAGTCTTACGAACATCATTATGTCTGTCTGCGCCGCTCGAGCTGACGCAGGTAAGCGTTGGAACGCGCTATTGCGGCTGATTGGCCAGAGGCCACAACTGATAGCCGAGGATGGCGCGTGCTTATATCTTTGTGGCGCACTCTGATTTGTCATCTCAAAGTGCATTGAGCTGTTTCAGTGCATAATTGTATTGAGCGTGCGTTGCTGTGGAAGGCAGTAACATTAATGCTGTGCGGCGAACTTCTGCCTAACGTCTGATAGGCTGTGTTTCTGTATGCGCCAGACCAGGCCAGCCTGAATTTTCATACTCGTCATGACACTATATTGGGTGTTAGCAAACATAAGTGCAGTGTCCGTCCCTGAAAACCGTCACGTTTTGGAGCCCAATTCTATCGTATTTTTTTTTTTTTCTAGTTGGAACTTTCCCTTGCTCATAGGGCTTGCGGATGATTATTTTTTCCAATGCTTTGAGGCTATAATTCTCCATGTGAGATGAAACAATTAAAAAACGCCTAAACATTTCTAGTTATCAAAACTTGTTGCTGCTGCACAATTCGCTGTCGTCTTCTGTGCTGTGCCTATTATATAGCTAATAGTTTTAATTCACCACAAAGTTGAAGCGACGTAGTGTCTGTGCCCACGGTGTTGCTCGTTTATGTGTCCTACGGTGTGAACCAACGTATGCGTACGACGGATGGCAATTCTGTCTATGATATGACGCGGGACGTCAATACGTTGAAATAAAAAAAAAGCTGCGTATAAAATGACGTACCACCATTGTGATGATGTGAAATAAAATGCATCTCACGAACGAAGCGAATAATTGTCGCATGCGTCCAAACGCACGCACGCACGCAGACACGTACAGTACGGTCCACTCTTAGAAGGAACACGCGAGCACGCGGCCGGCGTAAAGTCCCTATATAAGATAGGTACCGCCATCCTTTGATAAACGCCGCTTCACTCTCTCGTGTATCTCTGATAGCGCGCGCTTTTCACTTCTTTATATTTTGTTTTTTTCCGCCTCAGAGCCATGTTGAAAGTCCTCTGCGCAGCCGCAGTCGCCGCCGGCGGCGGCGGCGCGCGCCCGGCCTGAAAGCTTCAACGTAGACTTTCTAGGTGCGCCACCGTCGACTTGGCTTTCGCAAGCAAAAAGTAAAGAAAAAAGCAAGCGCTTTAGGAGAGGTGGCTGCGGAGGAAAGAGTAGATGGCGGTACTTTTCTTATATGGCGGTACTTTTCTTAGAGCGCAAACTGCTGGCGAGATTTGGGAACGTGGAGCAGGCGCATAGAATCACCAGGGCGGTTCGTACCCGCATCGTCTGCTACTTCTCCGCCCCAGCTCTCGGCGCGCGCTAGCGCCGTTCTTTATTTATATGGTTGGAAAGACAAGCTTGCTATGCTCGCTGCATCAACCATCAGATTCCTTGTCTTTATCAAAAGCGGCTGGCTGGTTCGAAAAGCATGTGGAAAGCTTACGATTAACTTTTTGGCGAGCACTGACACTAGGTTACGCAAGTGATGGGCTTCGTTATCGCTTTCACCGAATTCCACAGCCGGGGGCGTATTTCTTCGCTGATCGCATTTGCGGTGGGGCTAGTTCTTAATGCGGCATGGCCAGGGTACCTGAGGACGAAAGGCTTCGCATAGTCGACTCTACACTAAAGAATACAGCCAGCGCGCTGTCGCTGCCATGATGAAGAGGCCCCTTAAGACCGTGAATAGAATTATCCAGGCTTTCATAGATGAAAATAAGATCAATGACGCCCCTCGGAAACCAAGGCCACGAGTGACAACTCAGGAATACGATATGAATATCGTTGCATGCGTTGCTGACAACCCTCGAGCTTCACTTAGTGAAATACGCCAGTGTTTTCAACTGACCGCTTCAAAAACAACTGTGAAGCGACGGCTGGCTGAAGCAGGACTCAAGAGCAGGATGGCAGCGCAAAAACCACTACTGACGAACGTGAACAAGTCAAAGCGCCTGTCGTTTGCCCAGCGGCATGAAGCGTGGTCCGCTGACGATTGGGGCCGAGTGGTCTTCAGCGACGAGTGCACTGAATATTCACGACCAAATGGGATCAGAGGGCTCGTGTCTGGCGTCCAGACAGAACTCGGTATGTTCGAATTCTCTTAAGTCTTCTCCAGTTCCCTAACGTTGCTACAACTTCCATAGTAAAGCAAACTGTAAATTTGAGTTTTAACGTGCCGAAGTCGAAAAAAAAGTATACAAGTCTCACCCAAGCGCCGCGATCGGAACTCCTTTAGAAATTATACGCTACTTATCATACGCCCATTGTGCCACATGCGTGGGTTGGAAAACATGCCTGCACCAGAAATATTAAGGTATCTGCGGCCGAGAATGAAACACTCGATTTCGTATTAATAATCTTAATAATATCCTGGATATAACGTCCCAAAACCACGATATGATTACGGGGGATGCCATAGTGGAGGGCTCCGGAAATTTGGACCACCTGAGGTTCTTCAACATGCACCTAAATCTAAGTACACGGGCCTCAGCATTTTTGCCGTATTAATAATCTTAAGTTTGCTGTTTCGTCTCGTAGTTCCTTCCGTTATAACATGATTGGCATTGCAAGACAAGAGTGCTGCACTATACAGCCTTCTACAACTTTTTTTTTCGTTCGTGTTTGTTACTACCATAGGTTCAGGCCCGAGTTTGTTCAGCGAGTAGCAGCAAGGTGGACGGACTGTGGTGAGCGTTTGGGGCTGCATCACCCGTGACGGCCTCGGACACCTCGTGCGCATACAAGGGGCCCTCACAGCGGGCAAATACAGCAATATTCTGGATACCGTAGGCCTCCCGCACATCACCAGTCACATCACACCGCATCATGACTGCATTTTTCAGCACATACGCTCGCCGGTGCACACCGCCAAAAAGGTCGATGGCCTACTACAGCAGCGCGGAGTGACTGTGCTCATGTGGCCCCCACAGTCCCCTGATTTGAATATAATAGAAGATGTGTGGGGAAGGATGAAGACATCTCTCTCCCGCCTATGTCTTTATGGAAAATCTGCGGATGACCTCTGGGCTGCAGTCAACGAGGAGTGGGAGCGGCTCAAGTGCGACTCATCCTTCACAGAAGCACTGTACAGGTCTCTGCCTGAAAGGATGAAGGCCGTAGTCGGGGGACGCTGAAGGTGACGTCACCCGGTACTGAACGAAGTCTAAGGCACGCTATTTGAGCACGAAGCGACTTAGGTTCATATGAGAATGGAAGACCCAGGATCCACCACACATTTCTCTAGACACCCCAAAACGATGAAACCAAAAGCCCGAGGCCTAAAAAACCGACTTTTTTTTTGCGATTGCCAGCGTAATCATCGGCATTACGAGTGTAATTTTTTTCAGTGCCTGGTATGTCGCGCTTAGTCCTACTTTGCTTGCACAGATCTGCATTTCATTTTGTGTTTCACAGGGCACAGACATGTTCCATTAGCTTTGCATTTTTAAAATGTTTCGAGGCTCTAGATCTGGCCTGGCTCACCTATACTCTGTCACACAAATACAACGAATAAATTTTGTCTTCTTCGTTTACTCCGCGTCGTTCTACGCACACCATTTTTCAGCGCGCGTGTTGGTGAAACGCAATAATTTTCGTAAAAGTGCACGTCATCCCATATTCTGGCGATGTTGCCTCAACGATTAAAAAAAATCACGCGAGTTGGAACGAACATTTGCTGGGGTATTGCAAGCCACAACAAGGATATCATTCGGTGTCACGCCTTATTGGGAGACTTTCAACTATTTTCAATCGCAAGTGTTCAAGTGATGCCAAGCCCTCAGCTTGGCATCACTCTGGACTCAGAAAGACAGTCGACAATCGCTCTACCCCAGCCGCACACAGACTGCTCGTGGGCCGCCATTCCTGTATGATTTCAAAATTCTCGTGCCAATCCTGTCGAACTCTTCGAAAACGATTAATCGAACAGGCCTCATCGATTAAGTCGATTAAGTGAAAGGTGGACATCGATGAAGATTAATAGTTTTGCGGGATACTTGTAATCGATTATTCGTTCATCATATTACCAACCCTAGCCTTTATGCGCATGCTCCAGGTTTCAAAATCTCGCCAGCAGTTAGCGCTCCGCGTACCGCCGGCCGCGCGCTCGCGTGTTCCCTCTAAAAGTGGATCGTACTGTACAAGCACGCGCACACGCGCACACGCGCGCACACACACACGCGCGCGCGCGCACACACACGCACACGCACACACACACTTTTATAACCACAAAGAGGCGTATAACCGGAGACACTTCATTTTTGGTAAAAACGAGCGAAGCAATATAACGCTCATAAAGACATACTGTGTTTTTGTTTTGCATACACAAAGCCAGTACAGGCAACAGCCAACGGTAAAAGCAGACGGCAAAAAAAAAAAAAAAAAAATATGCCGCAGCAGACGACAGCCATCGTCTTCCTATGATTGGCCGGAGATGCTCATTCTAAACCGCAGACTATATATACACCAGTCCTGGGTGAAATGACGGCACTCACGTCTTTCAGTCGCTTCGTGCGATGTTCTTTCCATAGTTCGCTCCTCTCACTTACTCTTACCTAAGAAACCCTTCATAGGCGTTTGTGAATCCAGCGCAAGAATTTTCGTCCAGCCGGCAACAGTCTTACGATGCTCCGCGCCTGCTGCGCAGTAGTCAGGTCAACATGACGGCGCGATAAAGTCACAGTGGCCAGGTATCGTGAGGTGAACAATGCGGAGCGTGCCCGACGCTAAGCGCGGTCAATAAATTCGTCGTATCAGCAAGATCAGCATTGACGTCGCTCTAATTATGCTGCCTTGTGCGCTCTTCTGGCCGCGCACAGTACGATGACTTAATTCAGTGTGTTTCGACAAAGCTACGACATTTCTATGTAATTAGCGATGTAGGTGCATATTGTAGGAATCGTACTGAAGGGCTGAACGAACTTCATATAAAGGCCGAGGTGCTTGCGGCATACGGCTGACAGCTCAATAATTATTTCATTTATGTGTAACTTCCATATTTGCCTTCACACAGCACACGTATCCGCAATTTCTCAGGCTTCGACTCTGCCTCAGTGATAGTTGTGGCTTCACGTGTTTTAATTAGCCGCAAGAAAAGTGGAAAAATGCTTATCGAGAAAATTGTCAGGCAAGGAGACACAATCTCTCCAATTACATTAATTTAATGCTTAGAAGATGTGTTCAAGCTATTAGATTGGGAGGATCGAGGGCGATGATCAACCGCGAATATGTCAGCAACCTTCTGCTTGCCGATGACATTGTCCTGTTCAGCAAAGCAGGGGACACATTGCAACAATTGTTTGAGGACCTTAACCGAGAAAGTGTGAGAGTAGGTTAACAAAAGTAATGTTGAATAACCTGCCAAGCGAACAACAATCCATGATCGGCAGTCAGGCTAGCGAGTATGTAAGGGAGTAAGATCATATTGGTCAATTACTCATAGTGAACCCTGATCATGACACGGAAATTTACATTAGAATGAAAATGGGTCGGACTGCATACGGCGAATCAAGCCCAATTTGGTACTCGGAGAGCCGTCGCTTCGATGGGTGCCGCCATGTTTGTTGACGCAAAGCTTTTGGGGCAGCTTTTGTGGCTCCCGCTAAATCGGTGAAATGGTGTGCCCAACGCAAAACCGAAACGCAGTTCGCGTCTCGCGCATGCGCAGTGGTTTCTACGCTATTTCTATGGGGCCTCAAAACGTTTGGGGACCTTATTCTAAAACTCTCTAATATGCGGCATCCATTTGGGGTCCTCATCAAAGCTACCTAATTAAGCAACTGGAAACCATGCAAAATCGTGCTTCTCGCTTCATAACGTCCAACTACAACTAACATTCGAGCATCAATAGTATTAGGGAGTCGCTAGAACTGCAATCTCTACACGTCAGACGCAAACTGTCTCGACTCTGCTTATTTCATAAATTGCATTTCTGCTTCCCGGACTTGCATGGCTACTTACTACTACCTCCCGCCCGCTATTCACGCCACCTATTCAACTCTACGAGCATCCAACGACTATTGGGTAGAACCACGGAATTTAACAAATTATTTCTTCCTGTAGTCATAGAGGAATGGAACTTACCCGAATTGATCGTTGCAGAGCATGACCCGCTAAAATTCAAACAACTAATAACAAAGCATTTTCGCTTATAATCGCGTTAATACTCCGCCCACGCATTTGAACCCTTTTATGTATGTTTATAATTATGATTACTTGTTAAGCATTTAGCTAATAAGTATGTTACTTTTCGAGCATTCTGTGTACATACATTTTCTGTGACATGATTCACACGCAAATTGTAATTTCGCTTTAGGCTACGTTCACACTCGGGAAGCGGCAAGCGGGCGGAAGGGCCAAAGCGGCCGGAAAATCTTTTCCGCGCATGTCCAAGTTGTTCACATTTGTTTTGCTATCGCCGCGGCCACCGCTGCCGCTTTCGCCCACATCCATCTAGTCTGCGTACGTTTGTCGGCGTGGTGGCGCTCATTATCGCACCATTTCGAGCGGTATGTTCATTCATTGTCCCACCCGTCATCAAAAGTGTTCATTTCGCGCAACTTTGCGTGTCATCTGCGACCTTCGGTAAATTCCTCGTAGGCGTTCCGTAATTCTCCTCATACGGGCATGGTAGCGCTGAGTCAAAGGTTGGTGCCTAGGCGTGATTATATTTCTTTAATAGCTTTTATTTACAGGTTGTAATAACATTTCATCATTTCGTATTATTGGCGGTGCCTCCAGTACACCAGAGCTAAAACCCGGGCTGGCCCTTGTGTTGGGGCTCGCCGAAGCCTGCGCGTCCTACGTGAGACCTATGCTCCCAATCTATTGTCGCGACGAGAAGAACACCGCGCAACGAAAAAAGCGCCCTGCGACTTTTGCAACATACCGCGCCCGTGCGAGGAGAATTGCGGAGCGCCAACGAAGAACCTGCCCAACTTTTTTCTGCCACAGAAGTGGGCGAAGAAATTGTTTGTTATACTTCTACCTACTTGTTTCCTAGAAATGGACAATGAATAAACGGAAGGAGCGGACACCTCGGAAGCGGCGGTGGTGGGTTCGCCCGGCTTGCGAAAGCGCGAGAAGTTGCGTCAGCCCAAGGCTTCGTTGCTGTACCTCCGGTCGCGCGACGTTGAATACTATCGCGAGTATTGCTGACAGTACGTTTTAGTACCACTCTTGTCGTAGAGAAAGTGGTGGATCTAGATCGCGTCGAGCACCATCGCAGCCTACACTTTTGGTGCCATGTACAATTTTACGACCGGATGTTTACATGCTAGTGGAGCTTCCGGTCGAGCGGAACGACTTTCCGCCGCGATTCCGCCTCGCCATGGCGAAAAAATCGGTCCGAGAACGATTTTGCTTTCCGCCTGGTTTTCCGCCCGCTTCGCCGCCTAGGCGGGCGGATTTTTAGAAGTTTTTGCCGCTTCCGCCTGCTTCGAGACCAAGTGTGAACGTAGCCTTACACTGATCATGCTTTCTGATGTATTTTTTACTGCTGTACCCCCCCCCCTTATGTAATGCCCCTCAAGTGGCCTTTAAGGGTCTAATAAATGAAGATAATAATGATGATGATGACCATGATGATGATGTATAAAAGCTGACGCGTTTCGCCGCTGATCAGATTTCAACGACCGCCGACTGTGTTCGCCGCTATCGTTGTGCTTCAAGTGTAGCTTGCCTTTGTGGGCACAGGTTCGCCCAATAAAGAATCAGTTTCGTCATACACAGTTTTACGACTGTTTTCTTCACCATCGCTACTACTTGACATCTAGTGGAGGTGCTTTAGTGTTCATGCACCGGACGCCCCCGAAAAGTCGTGATCCAAGCCCGAACCCCGAAGACAGTACCAACGTTGTCCCTGACCATCGAGTTAGCCTCAGGCTACGAAACCAGCCCCCGAAGTACAGGCTTCTTCCCGAGAAGACCAGGAAGTGCACGGCCACGACCGCATCAACAATGACAGCACCAGCGTCACCTACAGCGATTGTGCTACAGCACCCCCGGGAGCCACCAACGTTCCGCGGATCAAAATTTGAGGATCCGGAAAGCTGGCTGGAGACGTATGAGAGGGTTGCTGTAATTAACAACTTGAACAGTGACGACAAGCTGCGCCATGTCTTCTCATTGGAAGATGCCACCAGGACGTGGTTCGAGAATGGGGAGTCGACCTTGACAACCTGGGACCTGTTCCGCCACGGTTTCCTGCACACCTTTACAAGCGTCGTGCCCAAGGAAAGGGCCGAAGTTCTCCTAGAAGCCCGGGTGCAACTGCCCGAAGAGAACATCGCGATTTTCACGGAGGAGATGACTCGCCTGTTCAAGCACGCCGACCCCAACATGCCAGAAGAGAAAAAAAGTTCGCTTCTTGATAAGGGGTGTCGAGCAAGAGCTCTTCGCCGTATTGATACGTAACCAGCCCAAGAATGTTGCTGAATTTGTTTCCGAGGCCACAACCATTGAGAAGGCGCTCGACATGCGGACAACCAAAATATAACCACCGAACACTGGCCGCGAACAACATTGACGTTCAAGCACTTGGCAGCGACGACCTGCGCGAGACCATCAGAGCAGCCGTTCGCGAGGAACAGCAGCTCTTTCCCAGGTCGCAGCCTCAAGTGGCATCTTTCGCCGACATCGTCAAAGAAGAAGTTCAGCGCTCACTTGGAGTTTCCGATGTGCAGCCGCAATCGCCACAACCCCAGCCGAAAACAATGACATATGCCACCGTCGCCCGCCGTCAAGGTCCCCCTCCGCGCCCGCACCAGGGCCCCGTAACGACGCAGTTCCGTCGTCCACCGCCGCCGCCGCCGCCGCCGCCAGCACACCCGCCCGTCGCCCAGCGCAGCTACCCGAGAAAGACGCACATTTGGCGCGCCCCCGACCACCGCCCGCTCTGTCACTGCTGGGAAGCCGGCCATGTCTACCGCCGATGCCCATATCGCGAGATGGGCCTACGAGGGTTCACCGTCAGGGCGCCACGTCCACAGCTTGGCGAGCGGCCACGTGACATCGCCAACTACATCGCCGGAACGCAGTGGAGACCCCGACGTCCTTCGCGTTCGCC
>NC_051154.1:16733839-16748839 GCF_013339745.2 Dermacentor silvarum | reverse complement strand
AATTCCCTGCACGTCTCTCGTATCTTCGTCTATTATTTGAGTCTTGATTAATTTCATTGCATCTTGTGTCGAGAGGCCTGGTCTGAAGCCCACCATGTTGTAGGAAAGGAGACCGTTCCGTTCGACGTGCTTAGTAATGCGATTGTGAATTACGTGTTCCGCTACCTTTCCTACGCAGGATGTAATAGAAATCGGTCTGAGGTTGGACAGGTTTGGAGCTTTGCCGGGCTTCGGAATGAGGATTACCAGAGCCTCTTTCCAACCTCGTGGGACTTCACCTGTCTGCCAGGCCTTGTTGATTTCTTCTGTAAGCCACGCTAAGGAGTCGTCGTCAAGGTTTCTAAGAGCCTTATTGGTGATTTGATCGGGCCCTGGCGCGGACCTGGCATTGAGGCAGTGTAGGGCCTCCCTGACCTCGTAGACTTTGAAGGTGGCGTCCAACTCGGGGCACGAACCGCCCCTCTACGTTGCGTAGTCGTCTGGGTTGGCCAAGCCCAGTGGGAGATACCGACAAGCGAGGTTATCCAGGGCTTTCGACACGTCTTCTTGGCGAGTGGTCTCATGTACGATTCTCTGCAGTACTTTACTTTGGTTGGATCTAGCATAGGTTGCGTCGAGCAGGAGCTTGAGGAGATTCCACTTGGCGCCCACTCTCATTTGTCCGTCAACCGAATTGCATATTTCATCCCACTGCTGTTGACTTAGTAACCGACAATGCTCCTCAATGGCTTTGTTAAGCTCTGCGATCTTTTTTTCTACGCCGCCGATTGAGCCTTTGCCCTTTCCGCCTGTTTAGTAGCGATGTTTTTGCGTGACGTAGGTGTGCCAGCCGACTATCCACCCTGTCGACTTCGAGGTCGGTCTGTATCTTCCTAGTCGCCGCTTTAATATCTGCCCTGATCTGTTCGGTCCATTGATCCAGGTTAACTATCGTGATCTGTTGCTCTTGCTAGGAGCGCGTTTTCCGGATTTTTCGAAAGGCTTCCCAGTCAGTAAACACAAATTCTCGTCGAGGTTTGCATCCAACCTCTAGGGTTGTGACCAGAATGTTATGATCACTTCCTAGATTCTCGTTTATATTTGTCCAGGAGGCCGATTTGAAGCCCCTGACGAAGCACAGGTCGAGAGTAGTGTCGCGCGTACAGGAGTTTCCGGTTCTTGTGGGGAACGCCGGATCTGTGAGAAGGAGGATGTTGTGGTTGGTTGTGACCTGCCACAAGTCTATCCCTTTGAGACGGGACTGGGGATAGCCCCATGCTTGGTGCGGGTTGTTGCAGTCCCCTGCCACCAGTAACGGACACGCCTTGGCCCGGCTCACTGCCTTATTGATGATGTTGGTAAATCTCTGTTTATGATTGCTGGGCGAGCTAGATATATATGGTGAAGATGAAGATGCTGTCTTTGAGGTACTTCCTAGGAATAATTTCAATGTGCAAATGCTCGACCTTGTTGGAGTTACAGCCAATGTCATGTACGATAAAAGTGAATTGATAGGCTACCAGCGTACTGATGCCTCGTTCTCCTACCTCGTCACATGTGTGTGTTGTGTAGCCGGGTATCGAAACCGTGTTTATGAGGGTTTCCTGTAGTAGAATGACGTGTGGCTTTTTTACTGTGGACCGAATGAACTGTTGGAGGACATTCTTTTTGTCGTTGGAGGCCTCTACAGTTCCATTGCCATATTTTCATATTATTTTGGTGTACCGCTATGTTGTGTGTTAGTGTTAGCACCTGTCTGGTGTCCTTGCATCATTCTTAAGTTCGAGACTGCCGTCTCTAGCTTGTCGCACCTGGCCACTGGGGTGTGTATTGCTTCTACAACCTTGTCTAATACAGCCTCAAGCTTGTCTAAACGACTGTTGGTTGCATTTTCGAATTTGTCAAATCGGCTGGAGAGGGCGCTTTTCGGCTGTACGCCCACCAGAGATTTTGGTTTGACCATTAACCACCGGTTATACTACTGGAACTTCTACTGGAATCACCGGTCTTGCTACTTGAACTTCTATGGGATCCTCGACCACAGGGGTAGGTGGCAGCGCAGATTGACTGTATCACTCCTCTCCCTTCGTCCGATCGTCTTTTTTGAGTTCGGCTACTTCAGACTGGAGCTGGTCAAGAGCCTGCTTTAGTAATGTGTTTTCCTTTTCTAGTTGTGTAATTCTATTATGCTCTCGAGATGGACCCCCCGTTACCTTTTTCGGTGGGGGCGGCGGTGAGTTCCTGACTCGGTCGGCCCAGCTGGATCCCGGACTACCGCCGCCGCTGCTGCTGCTGGTGTGCGCCCGGACGCGAGAGCGAGACCGCCCTGTGGAGCCGGATCTGGTCCGCGAAGCCGGGTGTCTCCGGGAAGTCGAGCGCTCCGCCGAGCGCCCGCGGGATCCGCCGCAGGTGCAGACGCAGTCACGTGAACGACTCCGTAACGTGGAACCTCCGCTTAGCGCTGACTTCAGGGGAGCCGCCGAATCCGTCAGCCGGACTGTTTGCTTGTTTTGTCGTCGTCTCCTACGGCGTTTACGGACCACGTAGGGCATCTAGTAGCGTTGCTTGCAGGCCTTGTCTGCCGTGATGTGAGGCCCTCCACAGAGGGTGCACTTGGGAGAACATACGTTATTATTTTCGGGGTTGTTCATACCGCACCCCCTGCAGATGACATTTTCCGGTGCCGGACAGACATCGGCTCGATGACCAAGTCTACCACAGATGTAACAGATGTCGGTTTGTCGGCGGTAGAGTGAGCATTTTATCAGCCTTGGGTCGCCTTTGATGTAATCGGGCACTTTAAGGCCGTCGAAGAGAATGATGACGGTGCTTGTGTTCTTAATTCGCCGCACCTCGAGAGCGCTGGGGTTCTTGGGCTGGATGATGAGGCGCTGTAATTCTTCATGCTCTATGGTGGGATCGACGCCGTGGATGACCCCCTTGCATGTGTTCTCGGGGGCGGCGAAGTAAGCATTCAGCTCGTAGTTGGCTTGGCCGATGGTGATTGCCTCCACCCCTGCGTACGCCATGGCATTCCTTCTCAAGGGGGTGCTCACGATCATGATGTTTTGCATCATGTTGGGGCATATGAAGTCCTCCGTGACGTCAATCGCTTGTAGGTTTGCGGCGACGGTTAGGGCTTGGGCGACCCTAAGATGTCCCACCTTCTTGATGTCCAGGCCTCCGCGGGGGCGAACGATGACTCGAATGTGCTCCCTTGGCAAGTGGGGCAGCCTCGAAGCAGTAGTGATATGTTTCTTCACACTAGCCGGAGTAGGGCTTCGTTTCTCGCCACGTGGTGCGGGTGAGGCTCGGTCACCTTGCCTGGGCGCGTTCTTGGTAGCAGACTTGCGCTTGCTAACCACCGTAGTTCATCCGGCGCTGTTTTCAAACTCATCGGAGGAGATGTCCTCCCCTTCCACGGTGATTTGCATGGCCGTCGCCATCGTGACGTGGCCGATCGGCGACGCGCGAGGCTCAACCGCCGAGCCCGGATCCGCCGGAGAGCGCTAGGCTTAGCACGCCCGCGTCGTGGTCACACTGACAGTCCTCTTGAAAATGTGGAAAAGTCCACCCACCGTGGCATACTTGGTATCGGCGTGATCTTGAGAACGTTAGGCGTCGAGTGAAACCAACTTTTTGAGGCTGTGAGCAAAATATCCGGTCGAAAACATGTCAACAAGCGGGAGCCGAAGTTGTTGTTGTTGTTGTTGCCTCAAAACATGGCTCGTACCCACGAGGGGGATTGGCCACACTGGATAAAATAAAACATACACCTAACAACGAACAAAGGGGTAAAGGTGAATAATCAAAATGAAGATTTTGGCAACTCCTTAACACAGATTTTAAGATGTCCTATACATAAACTAACTAAATGAAAAAATTAAGAGAAAACTAACTACAAAAATAAACATAAAATAACATGTCCCACGGTCGGTACCCTAGCAGCGTAACCTTCCGGATGCTTCAATAAATTTGTGTACAGCAGTGATCATCGAACCCTGACTTGTGCATAATTGACAGGCCCCAAAAGACAAAATGTTTGGCGTTATAAGTGCCAAACCCAGAATACTGCTTGGAAATAACAGAAACATTCTACGGAGGGAGGAGAAGCGGTGGCAAGAAAGAAAGAAATGGTCAATAGTCTCCGGCTGATTACAAAACGAGCAGAGGTCAGTGATTGATAAACCGGATCTATGAAGATAAAAATTTAGGCGGGGAACTCTGCAGTGAAAAGTTGACAGCGTCACCTCACATTGGCATGAAAGGCACTTGCTCGTGTTCCACCGAAATTTTAGATGTTGAAAATCGTCTGAAGAAAGTATGGACGAGTCATGGCAATTCAGCAATAAAAGGCGTTTAAATCTAGCTCCTGTTATAAAAGAGAAATCAGGAAGAATATTTATGACCGGACCATTTAGTGATTTCGAAGCGAGCGAGTCAGCTGATTCATTTAAAAAGATTCCACTATGTCCGGGGACCCAGACAAAGCGGACTTATGATAAATTTTCTGGGGCAAGAGTCGAAAATATACTCAGTAGGTGTGACTGATTATTGGAAGCTAAATGTGTACAGACTGAAAGCGCATCTGTAACAACTATTACCTTAGAATTCTGTGGACCCAATTTTCGGATGGCAAGAATAACTGCCAGAAATTCTGCAAGAAATATTGGAGTGTAATCAGCGAGACGGAGAGCAAAAGACCAGTTGAGTTGATTCGAAAAGATGCCAACACCAGCCTTAAATGAGACGGAAATTGACTAAGATGGTCTTGAAGGAGACCTTCAAGTATGCGCGCAGGAATAAGTTTCGCGTGTTTTGGAAAAATATCATCAAAAGTGAGTTTTATTTTGAATGAATTAGATTTTGGAGAAATCAGGCGCGGTAGGCTAACTTGAAGTTTGATAACAGCGATTGAACAAAAGTAACTTGTGGCTGTCGGTAACGCCGCCATCCTGTTCTGAAAAATGATTTCTGGTGAATTGATGAAAACGGGTTGCAAATTGGAAAGGGGTGTATCATAAAGCTTCAGGAAAGTCAGGACAGTAAGTTGCTTAAATCTGGAATCAAGCGGAATAATTCCAGACTCCAGATAAAGCACATTATTAGCCACAAAACTTGGCAGCCCGAGGCAGAGACGCAGCGCTTGCCTTTCCAGTAGGATTAAAGGTCTTAGCTTGTATGCTGCACATCCTGAAAAAAGAACACAACCAAATTCTAGAATGGAGCGGACGTAGAGCTTATAAATCATCAGCAACGTAGTTCTACGCATCCCTGTGTTTTTATTGCTGAACCGGCGCAACAATGCCATTGCACGTTCTCCTTTATTAGCATTTGCTTCTATTTGCTGCTGCCAATTTAGCTTACCATCATAAGTTATCCCTAAGTACTTCAAAGTTGGAATTTGCGGAATCGGCTGATTACGATAATGAAGAGAAGTAGAGACAGAATTTGACAATGGAAACACCAGTAGAGCGCATTTCTTTACGTTACGCGAAAAAGACAGGCCGTCCAGCCAGGACTCGAGTTCAGACAAATAAGATTGTAAAATTTGGTATAACGTATTAATATCCCTTGCTGATGAGAAAAATGCAATGTCATCAGCATAGAGATAGAGTTGTACATCCTGATGGATTGGCACAGAAGATAACAAAATATTAAACAAAAGTGGCGAAAGAACTGATCCCTGTGGTACGCCTCTCGTCTGTTTATACGTATCCGATGTCACCCCATCCTTGAAACAAAAAAATTCTCTATCAAAAAGGAACTCTTGTATCCAGGCTACTAAATAGTCTGGAACAGAACAGCTAACTAATCGAGAAATTAAAATTTCATGTTCGACACTGTCATATGCTTTTGCAATATCTAAAGTTACCAATGCCGATATATCTCCTGATTGTCCTGCGAGTCGAATGCGGCTTTCTAAATCAACGTGAGCTGACCAAATGGAACATTGAGGCCTAAATCCTATTTGTCTCGAGCACAGAATACCACGAGAAGTAAATTCAAGGAACCGGACATGAATTACTTTTTCTACAATTTTGACTAGATTCGATGTAAGTGCAATTGGCCGAATGTTGTCCAAGATATATCCGAGGTATTGTTTTTTAAGCAAAACCACAATTTTTGCAATTTTCCAAGAGGTCGGAATCCATGCTATATTGTAGTGAACAGTTAACTATGTTCAAGAGCTCATCTGGGAAAGAGTTAAACAATAATTTAATCATAGTAATGGTGATACGGTCTGGTCCAGGAGCTGACTGATTTGCAGTTAAGATGACATCGGATAATTCTGTCATGGTAACTTCTACAAATTCAGATGTCGAAATTTTGAACCTCCTCGGTCTGGGACACAGCGAAGAAAAGCGTGCTTCAAGCTCTTTCGCGATATTATTTAGTGAATCCGCCGCTTCTTTGCGGGATAGAAGAGCAGAAAATGACCATACGGACTGTTGAACATCTTTTTTGTTGCATAGAACCTAAAAAGTGCCGATCTTCTTATTTGACAAAGACGTATGTAGTGCATTTTTTTGTTCATCTTTAGCTATCGCCACAGTTCATTTAAATAGAGCTGCATAGAACTTATAGTCCATCCAATTTTTCGGTGAATGATTATGTTGGAGACTTTTCCACGCTGCTTTTCTTCGCCTATAATCCCGTGTGCAAGCATCGTTCCACCATGATGACTTCGACGGCGAGCTGCAAGACATAACCGTAAACTCAGCATGCTGAATAGAAGAGTTTAAAAGCGATACCACTGAGTCAGCCCTCCGTTGTTCATCATAAGTACTCAACGCTGATAAGCCTGCACTTATAGTTGATTTATAAGATTTATAATTAATGAGTCTTCTTTGCCGTATAGTAGGAGCCTGACGCGAAAGCATAATTTCAAAAGTGTTGGGTAAGTGATCGCTACTTAGTTTTATTATCAAAGGTGTCCCAAGATGAAATAGACATGTTAGCAGAGGAGAAAGTCAGATAAAATGCAGAAGCGAATCGCCCACGTAGAAAGGTAATTTGTCCTGAATTGTGACATTGAAAACTGTTGTCATGCACCCAATTCCACAACCTCTTTCCACAACCATCCGTTTTAATTCCCCAAGAAGTATGATGCGAATTAAAATCTCCTGCCGGGAGCGTTGCATTTGAACAGTTTCGGAACAGCGAGTCCAGGTGATCAGTGTTCTTGACTCCGTTCAGGAAGTACGTATTAACCACTGTAAACACAGAGCAACCTGGCAGCAAAAAATCTAATTCTAAAATTTCGCAGTCTGAACACACATGTTCAAAAGTTACAGTTACCTTATGATACATTTTTGATGAAACTAGTATTAGCATCCCACCGCCCCTACCTGGACGATCTAAACGAAATGTTCGAAAATTATTAATAGTAAATCTTTGATGTGACGAAAGCCATGATTCTTGAAGTAAAATAACATCTGGTATTATTTTGTGTACTAAATAAAGAAGGTCAATGTAACCTGAGGATATAGAGCGGCAATTCCATTGGAGAACCTTTACTGATGCTATGGCGATCCTAGAATGGATGATTCCACGGCAGAACGCAACGCATCCTGCTCGTGGTGATCACTGTTCTTTCCTTTTTTAGGCTTAGATTTGGGAGTATCCGTGGGAGAAAGTAGGGAACCCTTGCGTCTATTGCTGGTGGTCCCAAGCCTCATGTGTCCAAATGAGTGGCTAGGTCCCGCAGTTGCTGAGAGCGGAGAACAAACTGAGGTATCGGACTCAACCTCTGCCTGATTTTCAAAGTTCGATTCATTTCAATGGCGCGCGGGAATACTACATGGAGTGGGGTCAGCAGCACCAGAGTGCGATTGGAGGAGGCTATTAAATTTGGCAGTTAGCATCTCAGTTATTCCTTCGGCAAAAGTGTTAAACAGTCGCTCCATAACTATTGGTATTGCCTTGTCAATGGCTGCGGCTACAGCGGCCGAAACTGTGGCTTCTAGAGATGTTGACTGACGGGAAGCAGCTGCTGCGTAACCAACATCGCGCTCCTTTATTGTTGATATTGCTTCCGCACGGGAACAATGACGTTTCTCCGCGATCTCAAGCACCTGAATCTCATGGCCTCGCGCAGGGCAGTTACTATCTGTAGCACTATGAGATCCATCGCACAAGCAACACCTAGGTGCATCTTCGTCGCAGGCTGATGTAGAGTGAGAGCCGCCGCAATTACAGCATCTCACTGAAGATATACATGCATTAGCACTGTGGCCAAATATCCAGCAGTTTCGGCACTGCAATGGCCTAGGTGACAATGTCTCCACGCGGAACAAATACGGCCAAGCCTTCACTTCAGACGGGCGCGTTAAACCGACGAACGAGACGATAACGCTCTCAGTTGGGACTCGGTTATCACCCACCGACCTATTGCATCTATAAACAGAAAACACCAGCCGGAGAGAGCATCTTCAAAAGGGCCTCAGGAGTAATATCGATAGGAACCCCGCGAACAATGCCTTTCACGCATGGGAGACGAGGAGGGACGAAAGCACGAACCGCGATGCTAGTGAATATCGTGCAGTTAAGCAAATCATTAAGGCACTTAACATTAGAAGACTTACATAGAATGCCTGTCTTGCCAAAACGCCTCACCTCCGAGATGTCAACGAAGTGCTCGGTAATACCGCGCAGCTCCTCCTGGAACCTTTCTGATTCGGTTAGCCGAATGGAACCACCATCAGTGGGAACGAGCGCCACGGGCAAGGTACTGACTCCGTTCCGAAGAAAACACTCCAGGGGCCCCGACTCAGTGGGACGGCTAGCCAACCAGGGCGAGCCCTGGCCGGGACCGGAGACCGGCATTCACGGTCCCTGGAGAAAAAAAAACCTATAGAAGAAACAAAGCCCTACGAGCAGTTAAAATGTGGCCAATCCCCTTTCGGATACCAGACAAGAGGCAGAATGGTGGCCGGAACCACAGAATCGCGAGAGCACGTCCGACAGCGACAGCATTCTCAGAGTAGCTAAGCTGTTCTTGCTTGCTGGCTTGCTCCATTATCCCACGTCCGCACTCATGGGCTTCTTCTTCTCAGTAAAGCCGATGAAAAAAGTTCTCTCTTCCATCTCTAGCATCCCGCCGAAAAAATTTTCGCTTGAACTTTTTTCATCAGTAAAGCCGATGAAAAAAGTTCAAGCGAAAATGTTTTCGGCGGAATGCCAGAGATGGAAGAGAGATATTAGATTTCATAGAAGTTATACTGGCAGTGCGGTTATACCAGGAACAGATGAAGCGAGTAGAGCGATTCTGCACCATTTCTAGTGACGCAACCATATTGTTAGTGCTTGGATCTCAGACTGGAGTGGCGTATTCTAATTTAGATCGAATGAGTGTTTTATATAACAAGAGCTTTAAAGATGAGGGGGCTGCTGAAAAGTGGTGATGTTTACATGAAAAGTGGCCATAAATACACTGCCGCTCTTCAATGAAACTCTCGCTAACTTGAGTCACGGAGTATGTGCCACCGAGTGTGCAACAAGCGATGAAGCAATTCTCAGCGTTCGTAGGCACCGGCGCGCCATGCTTCTCGTCGCGGAGGGCATGCGCGGACTAGATGGGAAGTCGGACATAGGCAACAGACCATTGATTACTGTCTGATGACAGAGGGAATTTATAATTTGAGAGAAATGGTCATTCACAAGGAATGGCATACATAGCAACATAGAGAGAGAGAGAAAGAGAGAGAAAACATTTATTGAGCTCAAAATGACGGCGTCTTCTCAGACGACGGACGGGGTGGTTCCCTGGTTTCGGGACCCATATACGGCCAGTAGCTCCTGGCCCCTAGCCGCCAGCGCAAGCTGGATCGACAGGGCGGGGCTGGACCGTAAGGTCTCCCATCGCTCATGGGGTGGGGTAGTGGGGGACGGAGGGGGGATGGGTGGTATAGGGGATTTGAGTGACGTGCACTCCATCAGGACGTGTGCGAGGGTGCCTGTGTTATTTTTGCAAAATGGACAAATGTCCTCTTCGGTTTCTCGGTAGAATTTATTCATCAGGGCAGGGTGGGTAAGCGAACGCGCCTGAATGCGCCTGATGATTGTTTGTTGTTCCCTGCTCAGGGTGCGGTGCGGCCCGGGGAAGGTGCGCCGATCCTTCCTATACTCGGAGGTAATCTCTTTGTACGTGAGCACCGGGTTGGTGGTGTCGGCGTCCTGCCCTGCCCGGAGGGTCATCGCTCGGGCATGGTAATCGGCTATGACGTTGCCGGCTACCGCTGTGTGGGCAGGCACCCATACGAGCTCTACGGCTCGCTCCGGGGCCCTTTCTTCGTTAATATCGCGGCTGCCTCTGAGGAGATCACCCCTTTCCTGTAGCCGCCGTAAGCTCTTTTGGAGTCGGTAACCACTACCCTGGCGCCCGGTTGGACGAGCGCCAGGGCTATGGCCACTTCCTCTGCTGTCGCTGACTCTCTGGTGTTGACTGCAGCGCTGTTTATCAACCGTTCCCCGTCGGTTACCACCACCGCTGCTTTGCTGCTGCCCTTGACGAGGGACGCATCCACGTATAGGACTCCCTCCAATCGCTGCATTTTGGAATTAATCGCCTGAGCTCTGGCTTCTCTCCTGCCATCATTTTTCTCCTGCGTCATGTTTCGGGGTAAGGGCTTGGTGGTGATTGTCGTCATCCATTCAGTTGGGATGTACCTCTTGATTGTTGCTCTCTCCTTGCGCCACCCTATCTTATCCAGCACCGCGCGGCCATTATTTGTCTGGCTCAGGCGGAGTCGCTGGTTAGACAGGTGGGCTTCTGTGAGTTCGTCGACTGTGTTGTGTGCCCCCATGGCTTGAAGGCGCTGGGTCGACGAATAGACGGGTATGCCGAGGGCTTGCTTGGTGGCCTTTCTGATGATGGTATCGAGTGTATTCTTTTGAGTCCTGTCTAGATTGAGATACGGGGCCGAATATGTTATCGTGGATGTTATGAATGCCTGCACTAGTCTGAGGGCGTCGTCTTCCTTGAGTCCTCTGTTTCTTGTTGAAACCCTTCTCAGCATGGCTAGGATCTTCTCCGCGCTGGTCTTCATCTTGGCGATGGCGGCATGTGCTTTGCCATTGTCTTGTATTAAAAGTCCGAGAATTCTACATGTGTCCGTCGGCTTGACTGTGGTGCCGTCAATTTGGATGCAGATGTCTGGTGGGGGCTGCTTGCGGGGCTTTCCTGGTTGGATTACGAGGAGTTCCGACTTCTGCGGCGCGCAGCTGAGTCCACAGGTCTTCGCGTACTCGTGCACTGTGAGTGCTGCCGCTTGGAGTGTCTCCTCCATCGAGCCGTCGGAGCCCGCTTGCTCCGTTCATATTGTAACATCGTCCGCGTAGAACGCGAGTCCGATTCCTTCGATTTGGTCTAGCAATCGTGGCAGTGACAGTAAGGCCAGGTTAAACAGGAGTGGTGATAACACTGCTCCCTGTGGGGTGCCCCGCTCCCCCAATTCAATGGGCTCTGATCGCTCTTCACCCATTGATATTCGTGCCTTGCGGGAGGACAGAAAGTCTTTGACATATCCGAAAGTGCGCCTCCCGCACCTCGTCTCATTGAGGTTGGTGAGTATACTAGCATGAGTAACATTGTCGAAAGCCCCTTTGAGATCTAAGGCGAGGATTGCCCTGGGGCTGTTTCGCGTAGCTCTTTTGATTACCAGCTCTTGAAGCTGAAGCATGACGTCCTGTGTTGATAGATGCTTGCGGAACCCAAACATCGTCTTCGGAAGTTGGTCGGAGACCTCAAGGTGTTCCTGAAGGCGACGTAGTACCATACGCTCCATCACCTTGCCAACACAGGAGGTCAGCGATATTGGCCTCATGTTTTCGATCGCGGGCGCCTTACCCGGTTTGGGAATGAATCGCACCTCGGCCTCTTTCCACTCCGGCGGGAGTTGAGAGGTTTCCCAAGCCTTATTTATATGTTCGAGCAGAGATTGTGCCGTCTTACCGCTCATGTTGGCGAGCAACCTGTAGGTGATGGCGTCTCTCCCCGGAGCGCTTTTCTTGTTGCTCTCGTCAATTGCTGTCCACATCTCGGGGATCGTGAACGGCCTGTCCAGGTCTTCATTGCTGGGCCCTGTGTATTCTCGCGGGATCGGGTGTTGCCCTCGCTCCGTTTGAAAATATTGGTCTTCTAGGGCCTTCATAAGCCGGCCGCTGTCTCCGTCGTATGTGTTTAGGACCTTCGTCAGCAACCGGTTGCTTGCTGTCTTGCCCTGCGACATAGGGAGTGGCCACAGACGCATCATTTTGAAAATGCGATATGTAGTTAGGAAAGAGAGCAAGGAGCGAACAATGGCCAGCGGAAATTTTAACGCTGAACAAATAATAAATATAGCCACAAGAGTCAAGAAAGAAAAACTTGGCAAATGGCCAAGCACAGAGTGGTAATATAGTGAGCTTCTAAATGGTAATGACGAGAGAAATTAGGAAAAAGAAGCAACGCACGTGTTGGAAAGGAAAAAGGAAACCGAAAAGCTGGTGGAACAGGGAGATACGGGAAGCAATCGATGAACGACAGAAAGCATCACGAGAGCATAGGCTGGCAAAAAAAAAGCGTAGTGGCCGCGGGATGAAGTAGATAGGAAATGGGAAATATACCGGGAGAAAAAAACTATGTTTCAATTACTGGTTTCAGCCAATATCAAATGTGAAAGTGAACGTTCGTTGTCAGAAATACCTGAGAAAAAGAAGGCCTCACCTACAATATTTTGGAACCACATTAACCTATTAGTCAGAAAATCTGGAACAGTACAGCAACATATCCTAGACGAATATGGAAACAAACGGGAAGGGGACGAGGCATTAAATTACGTTCGAAAAATAACACCCGAGTCATTTCAGGGCAATGGCGAGGTGGTTTCTGAGAAAAAATAAGAGCATGAACAAGATCCAGATGGACAAGGAGCTGGTGCTGAGAAATTTCTACTGGAAGAAAGCTGAAGAGCAGATTCCTAAACACACAGCCACAAGGTTAGACGAGGTTCCTGTTAAGCTGATTAATGAACTAGGAATAAAAGGAAGGAAGCGCTGTTGAAAGCAGTAGTAAAAAGCTTACAAGATAGGCGAATACCAGACAGTTGGCGACAAAGCAGAATGAATTTAATTTATAAAGGTAAGGGGGGAAAAGATAGAATTAACTCAAATAGACTGCTGACCATTACATCGGTAATATACACTTTAGCAATGCAGGCGATTAAATAGCACTGCAAGTATGGGCAGAACATAATGGCTGATTAATTAATTAGGACCAAGAAGTAAGGAAGCTCTGTTGAAAGCAGTACAAAAAAAGCTTACAAGATAGGTGAATACCAGACAGTTGACGACGAAGTAGAAAGAATTTCATTTATAAAGTTAAGGGGAAAGAAGATAGAATTCACTCATATAGACCGTTGACCATTACATCGGTAATATACAGGTTAACAAAGCAAGCGATTAACATAAAACTACAAGCATGGGCAGAACATAATGTCATATTGGGAGAACTTCAGAATAACTTCTGTATCGGTGACGTCTGGGTTATAACTCAGTGTATTGAAACATCCAGAAAAGAAAAGAGACCGTTACATGCGGCTTTTTTAGACATTACCGGAGCGTATGACAACGTATACCGCAACATTTTGTGGGATATACTGGAAGGGGAACGCTTAGGCAACGACTTTGTACAGCTTTTGAGGGACATGTATTTAGAAAATACCGTTTGCGTTGAATAGGAAGGACTGACGAGCGCAGAGAAAGTTGATATCACCAAGGGACTGAGACAGTGGTGCTCTTTATCCGCGCTGCTGTTTATGATGTACATGTTAAAGATGGAAAGCGCGCTAGAAGGAATCAATATCGCCTGTAATCTCTCATACCAACAGGCGGGCACAATAGTAGAGCAGCAGCTTCCGGGTTTGTTTTATGCGAACGACATTGTGTTGCTGCAAGTGATAAGCAAAGTGATATGCAAGAATTAGCAAAGTGATATGTAACGTGTGGCTAATATCTGTGGACAGGAATGTGAAAATGAAGGATAAAAATTTGCGTTAAAAAATCAGTTTTATGGTATTCAATGAAAACAGCGAACAGATAGTGTCAATACAGGGTTAGAAAATACCTCGGATAAAAGAATACAAATACCTTGGTGTGTGGATAAATGTAGGCAATAGATATATGAAAGCACAGGAAAAAAGAAAACCATGAGCCATCAGTGGCGTAGCCAGAAATTTTGTTCGGGGGGGGCTGAGGTTGCAGCGCGGCCTCCTCCTTATAGAATTTGTCGAGGGATCAAATACATGAATAATAACTGCATTGCCAATGCCATTGTATATTAGATGCTGCAAACGAATTATTGAACGCTACGCACTGTCAAGTAAAATATGTATTTTTTCATAAAAGAATATATTCGTATGTCCTAAAAATTCTGGCAGAAATAACTGATATCAATGCGGCCACGTTTTTTTGTCTATTTAATAAGGAAAGAAAATATTTTATTTATTTATTTATTTATTTAGAAATACTGCCAATCCCATAAGGGATTATTGCAGGTAGGGCAAAAGGTCAAACAATAAACATAATGAAGTCATAGTAGTAATGTAGAAAAATACAAAATACAAACACAAAATCTCAGTATAACAAACATCGTGAGTAGCAACATCAAACTGAGAAGTATAAAGAGGGGTAATATGTATATCTATACAGTCCAGCAGTATTTTACAAAGGCGTTTACAACCTTACAAAGAAGGTTAGCAATTCACTAGTAACAACAGAGAAGAATATCACACGGACATTAGAACTATATGAGTTCGAAACCGAGAAAGCAGTGCATACAGCTGATATGAAGAACATAAAGGCCATCTAATGAATAAGTTGAGGACAAATATTTTCATGAATCTTCGTCATTCAAGAACCTTGTTTACATTTTTGCACATATGCAACGGCCAGGAAAAAAACCTCAATGAGGCTGCCCTCTTTGTAATAGATTGCGCAGGAGCAGCTGTTACCGGTCGTAAACTTGCGCACAGAAAGACA